>NW_025791690.1:0-38985 GCF_921293095.1 Ischnura elegans
CATATTATGTAATCTCCAAGCCCTGATGCCACAACTGCACATATCAACATTCCCCCAATCATCATTCTATTCCCAAACTATCCCCATAGACTAACGCTTCCATTGATACACTTCCTAAAACGCATACTCCAGTCAAGTTTTACAATTTCCGAACATCAAATACCAATGTTATTCTGCATAATGCCCCGACAATTAAGACTTGTTTTCAAATTGCAAACTTCACCTATCATGATATCTCTCCTTGGGTATCGATTTCCATCACATAACTTTTCAAATGCTAAGAAAGGTAAACCACTTATTCCTGATCTGTTTAATTGCATAAAACAAACTAATTTCCATAATGACACAGTTTGTGTACTCTCGAAGCGTTGACAACATAACAGCTCATTCCAACATTTAACCATGAAAAATTATATTTCCCTAACGACGCCCAGCCTTTAACTAATAACATGATCAGTAATTTATCGAAAGAATTAATGTATGAATTCACTGCATTACGGCCCACATTTCCCTATCGTTTGCCTTTCTTATCAGCAAACTCCTACACATCGGCCAACTTCAGCCTGAACAAACAAATGATGTATTGGTTGTATTTGCAATGCAACGACATAATTACCACATTCACATGAAAGTATGCACTTCCAATATCTTCGCGTTAACACATTTTCTCACTCACACGCAATAACGGATTTTTTTTCCGAATTTTTCCTCTGTCGCCTTCCAACACTTCACTTTGCGCCGCCTTTCTTCTACCATACATTTCACAAACACGGGGACAACATCGACACGGGGACTTCACTTGCACATTAGGGAACACTTGTCACAGTGTTTGCGACGAGTACCACTTCCAAATTGCGTTTTAATACCTAAAATTTTTACTCAAATTCCGTGAGGTTCTTGTGTGATGCAAGAATCCTAGCCGATAGTTCCGCAACTGCCACTAGGGCGCACCACCTCCCGAGACACGGTTCCGTGAAACGGCAGGCGATGAGTCCAGCATACGATACAATGTATTATACCATCCGAGAATGCCACGTTTAACCAAGAAATGTAACTAATTCCACGTCAATGAGTGCTGCGCTGTCATTACCCGTACGCCTGTGTTGTTGATTCTCGTCTTGCCTCGTTGCCAAGGTAATGGCGTATTGTTGATCGAGCATCGAAATTTCGTGCTTTCGCGAAAACGTACCGT
The DNA here is from genome assembly GCF_921293095.1 of Ischnura elegans. Lineage (NCBI taxonomy): Eukaryota > Metazoa > Arthropoda > Insecta > Odonata > Coenagrionidae > Ischnura > Ischnura elegans. The sequence goes on from NW_025791690.1 coordinate 1,193, forward strand.
GGGATGGTTAGGGAGATGTACCGTTGAACATCGATGGTATGATAACAATCTTCAAACCTTATCTTTTCTGAAAATGACCGTTATTAATTACTTGGGTAGTTTAAACTATTTTTAATAATTCAATGAAAAACCCTCTGCACGCCATCTCCCAATGGACACCGGGAAGCGGAAGCCGATTTCCATGCCTTTAGAGTATGTAATCCCGCTGTGATAACCGAGGATCGAAGGAAAGTGTCGCGTGGCATGCAAATTAAAATTATTCCCAAACCTATTTCTCTCATTCACCACATATCGGAATCAACGAAACTCTCGCATTAGGGAATAAATTCCGAGGAAGTGATTGCAGTAATGACTGAAAATGGATTTTTCCCAAAGCCTTTCCTCTCCAACGCTACATTAATGTCACTCTTGAAACACGCGAATAAAATATGTAGAAAATATTTCACATAGTGACATTTCTTTCTCAAAAGAAATTTTCGCGGCATATTCCGGCTCTGCATTGCTCGCGGTAGGTGATTGAAAATATTTTTTTTAAACAAGTTGAAGAATAAAAGTAATGCCAACAGCACCCGGTATTCCCAGGCGGTCACCCGTCCAAGTACTATCCGGGCCCTACGTAGTTTAACTTCGGTGATCGAACGAGAACCGGTGAATTGTACGTGGTGTGGCCGTTGGCGAGTACATGACCGAATCCTCAAAAAGTTATCATGACTTGAGAATCGAAGGAAGATCTGGTTTCTTCGCGGTTGTATCTGCTTTTGTTTCTGTTGAATAGTTACCATTTCCAGACAACAGTCCCTTGATGCTTAAGCAATTCTCAATTCCGTTATATCTTTTGGTCCATCTTTGAAAATGTGTTTATGAAAAATGTCTTTCGTAACGGTGTGCTTGTTGGTGTAATGGCGATTCGTTTCAGCTTTAATCCATTGGTAAATGTCGCCTGTTGTTGTTTCGACTGTTTAATGATCGATGTAACGCAAGGGATGCATTTACTTCTTCAAAGAAATTTTCTGGCAAAAGATGATTATGTAATGCGTAACGAGGGAATTAATTTGAGAAAGATAATTCTTGTCGTTCCAATTTCTTCATCTACATTTTCCGGACTTGACGGTGTTATGCTCTTTGTTGGTTAAGCAATGTGTAAAAAATCGTTTTCACCATTCTTGGAACAAAATGTTTTTCCCTACATTCATACATTTTTCTTTATGTCATTTATCTATCTCCCAATGCCAACACACTGCCACGGAGACAGGAATTCGTGGTTTTACTCCGAGTTATATTACGGAATAGGAAATTATTATCCTTCCTCGCTTATCGCGCTTCACTCTTTTTCCCAATTGCGATTATGAGGTGGCATTACTGCCCCTGTGATGCGAACCGATTTCGTAACATTTACGTGGAGGAATGACGAACGATAGTGCGCCCCTTCAAAAAAACTGTCCGTTGGCAGGGAGCCGACCTCGATTCAAAGTTCTCCCCTACCGACAGTTGCTTACGTCACACGCTGCCGCTTCTCGGTCGGGGAGACGTACCTTCCCCCACCACCATTTCCGACCGTGGGAACAAGAGTCCCCTTCATGTTCCCATACAGGCGGGCGACTGGCATTTGCTTTCGTGAAACGTATGCCCGACGGAAATATTTCCAACCCTAAAATTTCACTTGCGCTATGGAAACACTTCATTGGACGTGTACACCGATCATTGATTGATAAATTCCTCGACATGACTATTGCGTGAAAGTAATGAAAGTGTACTGTTGACGAAGGAACGGTATACATTGAGCGTTTTTTCTTTTTTTCAAGTATTACACGTTATCTCGAAGCCTTGCAAAACCCTACTTCCATTAATGGCAGTCGATTACCTTTCCAACATTTTTAATGGTGCTATGCCATGAAAGTATGTGTTGCTGTCATTGGAGTGATTATCCTCGCCTGCAAGTCTTTCGATACGGCAGGTATTGAATGATGCCATGAATAGAAAACACTTACTCACTTTTTACGTCGACGGGAAACAAACGAAGGAGGCCATTGCGTCTTTTGAAAAATTCGCCCGTTGGAACTTCTTTTTTTCTTCCCGGCGTCCCCTGCCCCACTCGCTGCGTTTAGGTTCGTGGTGGGGGAACCCGTCCCCCACCACCCGGATCCAAGCGTGGGAACTACCCCACACACGGGTTCCCAGGAAAGTTGTCTTCGTTGACCCAAGAATTTCCCCACCCCCGGATTCTTTCCACGTGGCGGTACTTCGCACGAAGAGAGAGTGCGTTACAAAAAATTTGTGGACGAATAAAACTTTGAAACGGTATGGAGGGAAATGTTTATAACTGACTGCACGAAATGGATTACGTCGCACTGGTTTTTTTCTGAAACAGTCTTCATCAATGAATTAGAGAATGAGGGATACAAATACATCTTCCACTAAGGACGCTGAATAATCTGATTCGCCAAGTAATACTTTCCAACTGCAACGAAAGAAAATGCTCGTGACGAGGGAGCATAATTTTAGACGATTCCGGCATTTAACGCGACTCCGGTGTGTATGGAAAAGGTGTTTGCGATATTCCGTGTCCACCACGGCTAAAAATTTATTTCAAAGTCACGGGGGACTGCATTGGGAATGATGCATCACATTTTAGAATTTTCTTTCATTCCCGTGATTTAATGAAGGGGAAAATAGGCGCTCTGGGATTTTCTCACCCGCGCGGTTACCCGAAGGAATGTTTCTTATTTCAGTAGCCGCCTTTCCGTCGGCCGATGTGCGCAGAGAAAGAGTCTGTGAATCGCCGGGAGAAGCACGCCGCACCATCTAGCGGCGGCGGCGGAACCATACTCGGACAGTTCGCAGCCAAGTGCGAAATAGGCGACCAGCTTGTTATTAGTTAATTTATGGTATATTAATACGAGACGCAGTCATTCACTAGTAACCGAAGAAGGGGAGAATATCAATAACATTCTCGCTTTTTCTGCATTTCCCTTGCAAACCATTCCTAATTAACATGCTGAAGTAACACAATGGCAAGAATGGTTTCCAATGCGGTGCACGAAAAAAAATTATGTTAGAATTATGGAGTTATGACTAAATTTATCAAAGTTTTCGGTTCACGAGGGACATCAAAATATTTGGTAGAAATCAGCAAAGGATTTGGGTAAAGTGTATGAAATTGGATTGCTATTTGTCAACTTACAGGCCACAGAATTTTTTTTCCCGTGTCTTATATGTCTTCGGGAGGCAATTTATATTAAGCAGACAACATTCCCCTATTAATAAAAATTAGCAGTACTTGCAAGAAGTGGCATTTTTGATAAGCGAATTCCATGATTTTCCACCGTTGGTTGCTATGTTACGTCGCACGTAACGTTGAAAGAATTAGCGATGCAAAGTTTCCATTATTTGCTGTACTCGCGTTACGTCTTGCATTGAAATGTTTATGTGTAGCAAACAGCCAACAGGAAACCAAATAACTTCGTTACTAAGGGTAACTATATCGTTCAGCGCTCAAGCGAAACTGCTCAATGTCACGAAAAGCTTTCCAAATAATTGAGTTATGCTTTGAAAATCATTGTGGAAGAGACGAGTGTGTTCATTAACATATACTCAAGGCAGAAGGCACGGAAATTTATTGCTACGGATTAAGTCGTTCCGTGCGTTTTAATACAGTGTAGAGAAATGTGGATTGCCTACTCATAAGATATTAATTAATCGGTTCTCTCCCTTTACTGACTAAATGTACGGCTATACTCCGAAACTCTGCGAACTTTTCTCGTGTACTGCGAATATGTACAACTATGGGAGTTCGGTTTAAGGATAAGTCGTTGACACTGGCAGACAGTGACGATATCACTTATTGAGAAGAGGAAGGATATTTGACGTATGTAGGGTGCAATCGAGGAAGGAAAGTAGACCTGACTACTCACGAGGAATAATTAATTCGCATAAGGAAATTCTTCGATCGCTCGCGAAAGGATGTAATTTCCGCTTCACTCCGATGGCAAAGAGACTGGAGAACGATTGTCATTCACCGTGGCATGCAAAAATGTAGTAAGAACTTACGGTACCGTTAGGGAAAATGTAAAATTGAATCGTGGACAACTGCGGGCAGCAACTCGGGCACGAAACATTTTCAGAGTAGGAAGGAACGGTGACAAACAGTTAAATCGCTCACTGCATTCGTCGCGGAATCGATATGCTAATGAAATGGTCCGGTATTTACGGCTAATCAATGAATCACTTCTAATCACCTAACCTAAGGTATAACCGAGCCGAGTTCTTTCCCCGCTTATCCGTGTTATCGCGACGAGCACCTACGTCCGAGATGTTCTCTGCCTCGCGGCCCCCTGCCCTGCACCCGCGATGCCGAGAATCGTCAGCCGCACGGAGTGTATTCCTGCCTGGAGTCGAAGCGGTCCGCTCCCTCCGAACGCCGAAATGAAATGCAAATCGCGGGCGGAGGAAAGACACCGCTTGACAGTCGTCACTTCACTGGCAGATGATCATTTACGAGGCGGTCGTGTTCCGATCATGTACGTTTAAACGATACTGTGTTTGATGAATGGATTATTTACATATATTCCGTGCTTCGCGTCGTTGGAATACAGTGCGGTGTTTCATTGTTGTAAATGACAACATTTGTTTTTCCGCATTTCACGACAATTGACCGCGGATGAGTCGATAAATCATTCATCGTGGCTAGCGTTCGCATACTTGCGCCGAGTCGCAATCCGGGATAGAAATCCCACCGAGAGACGATATTTCAAATTCCGCTCTGGACGTCCACGGCGAGCGACTGCGAAAAGGCCTCCCGCGCCATCTGTCGGCGGATTCTGAATTACTACTCGATCAGCGGTAGCTGTCGTGAGAAGACGACGCGAATAATTATTATCAGTTATAATTAGTCCATGTTTATCAGCGGTTACTCACATAACGCCGGTTATGTAGTGTTCTTTGTGACGCACAGCAAACGCGAGGAAATGAGTGAAAGTGTCTGTGTCGATGGATGTATAGGAAAAGTGAGTGAAATGCACGAGAATCAATAGTGTGATGAAAACAGCGATTCTGATAGCCGTGCAGGTGAATACTGTGATCCACAACCAGCGAGCCGAGTAAGTACGCTATTACTTATTTAAACACTTTTCACGCTCGTATTCGTTGACTGTGTTGTTCCTTGCGTTTCTCTTTCGTGTGGAAAAGTAAACTGTGTAGTGATTAATTCACTGTTTGACGATGATGACGGTTGATTGATCCCAACGTGTAATTGTGTATCCTAAGAAAACCGAAATTATTCGTGGCGTCCTTAATTGTTACAAGTTGAGTGAATCGTGGCTTAATTTAAAACTGTTTGCCTTTTCTGTGCTAAGGCGTTGATGGTTATCCCTTGCACTTTGTATGTTAGGCACTGTGCACTGTTTGAAATGTTGACGAAAGAGTGGAAGGAAGAATATTTTTCGCTAATTTCTTCCTTAGCAACGGATTGCTGGTTTCACATTAGTGAATACGGAATAATTAAATGGAAGTGTTTAGCGTGTTATATCGTCGTCCTTAAATTTGCATGAGTGAAGTGATTTTAATTGGCAGATCTTGATTAGTAATACGTGTCAATGCTAAGTCTAGCAAGTGCAATGAAAGAACAATTAACGATGTTGACGATTACACGTCCCATTCCTACCGTCAGGCGTCGTTGGTTATTCTTAACGTTCCTTTCGTGGGAATGTAATTCCTTTTGTGCTATTTCATTTTTTCTTGGCAGCGGAATAACGTAAATAATTAGGGCAGGGATATTGTAACGTAAATAATTTGGGCAGTTTTATGGTAAGCTGTGATAACTTAACATGTGATTTTAAAAGCGAACTGTTAGCATAACGGAGCCCAAGGAATGTTATCGGACGTAGTAGAGGAATTACTTTTCAAACGTCAAAGGCAAACTCACAAACATTTCCCATATTGTACTGCCTCTTTCAGTAATTCCTGATTGCTACATCATTTCCTTCGCCATACGAATGTTAACAGTGACATCCGTACTTGATATATTGGTTTGAAATCGCTTGGAAATCGTCGAAAACCACGTAAGACTCTGCATCATGCGGTACGTTTTGGTGGATATTTTGAGGTACAAGAGTACTCTATATTCCAATTATGCAAATGTTCACCACATTGCGCTTGAATCTTGGCTTAATTTACGATATTATATGCGACTTTAAGGCGGGGATTTGGTCGTTCGATGTGCCATTGTTGTGGAGAACATTAATAGTTCACGACAATTGACAATCGATGGTTCATTAGGTATGGCAAGGATTCGCATATTGCCGCTGCGTTGCGAATAATTATCCCAATTGCTTTCCCACGCGCGATTCCTAATTCCCAACAGCGATGCGCGCAGTGGACTGCTGGAGGTTCCCCCCGCACCATCTAGCGGCCGAATCTGTATTACCACTCGATCGCTCTTGCTGCGGCAGCTGTGGTGAGAAGACGTCGCGAGTAACTAATATCAGTGATAATTGTATAATGTTTATCAGCTGTAACTGACATAACGCCGGTTCTGTAGTGTTCTTTGTGACGCTTGGCAATCGTGAGGAAAGGATTGAAAGTGTCTGTGTCGCTGGATGCATAGGAAAAGTTAGTGAAATGTACGGGAATGAAGTGTGTTGACAACAGCGATTGTGATCTACAGCCGAAGAGCCGAGTAAGTACGCTGTTACTTATTTTTCCACTTTTTACATTCATAATCGTTGTCTGTGTTATTCCTTGGCTTTCTCTTTTGTGTAGAAAAGTGAACTGTGATGTGATTAATACACTGTTTGACGATGATGACGGTTGATTGATCCCAGCGTTTAATTGTGCATCGTAAGAAAACATAAATTACTCGTGGCGTCCTTAATTGTTTCAAGTTGAGTGAATCGTGGCATAATTTAAAAGTGTTTGCCTTTGAATGTGCTAAGACGTTGATGGTTTTCCCTTGCACTTTGTATCTTAGGCACTGTGCACTGTTTGAAATGTTGACGAAGGAGTTGAAGGAAGAACATTTTTCGCGAATTCCTTAGCAACGGATTGTTTGGTTTCACAAAATTTATTACGGAATATTTTAATGGAAGTGTTTACGGTGTTACATCGTGGTCGTATACTCTGTATGTGTGAAGTTATGTGCATTGGCAGATCCGGATTAATAATAAGTGTAATGCTATGTATTTGGACTGCTGTTATGAAAGCAGTCAGCGATGTCGAATAGTGCACACCGCATTTCCACTGTCAGCCGGCGTTGATTATTGTTAACGTGCCTTTCGTCCGAATATAATTCCTTGTGTGATATTTCATAACTTCTTCGCAGTGGAACTACATAATTAATTAGGGCAACGATAACATTCCATGGTAATGCTGTGTTAAGTTGACATGTGACTTGAAAAGCGTAGTGTTAGCATCACGGAGGCCAAAAGAATTTTATCGGATATGGAAAAGGAATTAATTGTAAAACGTCAAATCACAAACGTTTCCTCAGACTCGTGAAATTGGAGACCAGCAAAACGCCATTGTCATATGATTGAATGGAAACCGTGAAATGTTGTAAGTAGCGGCACTCATACGCAAGTTTATTTGTGATTTTGCAAAATTATGTTCATCGTTGGTTATCGGAAATGTGGGAACGCATTGTGCAAAGCGTCGAAGACTATTTTAAGTCCTCGACACTCATTTTCGCACACCGCATGTGTTATGATTTTCGGGAAAAAATGTAAACTGTGCTCTTTCAATGCGTTACTGATTGTTACGAGGTAACCGTAGGGGCTCGAAATTTCAAAAGGTTTCGCCATGGGTGATAATTACTCGATGTCATTACATCAAACTTTATAATCGCTGGTCTTTCCCGGGGAAGGGAATGAGAAATGTGATTGTTGACGTGCTAATTATCCTTAGCAACCGGGTGTTTGCTGGTTTCATTGCAGTTGTTTTCAATTGTTTGAACAAGTACTGACGCTGAAGTTGTTGCACCGATTTGCGTGTGGGAAGTGTACCACTACTAATTGCTTGCATTGAAAAATTCTTATTGTTGCGAATTAAGTATCGATAGTAAGTATCGTACGTTTGCGTTTCATTGTCTTTGATAGGCCGTCGAAATTGTGCTTCGTAGGACGTCGTGCGTTTGATGAGTAACTGTTACAATAAATCTGTAATGGAATTGATGTAATGAATCGTTCACGAAACAACTCCGCGATTAATGTATTTCTCGAATGCATCTGCAAGCTTTTTTTTCGTTTAACCGATTGCAGGCGTGCCATTACAACGTAAACGAGACATAATGAAAGAAAGAAATTGCGTCCTTCATGTTCCGGGAGCACAATTTTATCCATCGCATGACACGCAAGTTCGGACGACAGCATTTTGTTTTGCTTTTCTCCAGGCTCGACACCCCCGATACCGGCTGCCTAGTCAGTGTGCGTGTCGAGACTTGCAGGAACTCAATTCGTATGGGAGTGGAAGTGGTCCGCTAGTTTTGAACGCGAAAATAAAATGCGATACGCCGAGCGACGCTCGGTGGTCGGCAGTTAATAGCATTGCCCGGATTTAATTTCCTTCAGTCAAAATTAACATTCACCAACGATGAGAAATGTGCAGGTTTACAATGATGTGTTCATAGATTGAATTTATAAGTGGTTTTACGTGCGAAACGGACGCAAGCTTTGCGTCTTCGGACGAAAAGGCTATGTGCCATTGCTGTCATTAATAGTAATTGTTCGAGACAGTCAAGATCCGAGGACTCGACAGCGTATGCATTGGCATTGTTGACCTCGGTCGTAAACAATAGCCCGGGTGCGCTCTCCCTCGGGGGATCGAACGTTCAAACTTGTGTTTGCACGCGCCCGGCGAGGCAGGCACCGGACTGCGGAGTGGCCTCCGTCGCACCATCTAGCGGCAGCGCGTGTTACTTTTTGAGCACTCACGATGCAATACTTGTCCCGGGATGCGGATGACGAGATTAATTATTACATTGTTGCAAGTTTGTCAGTGACACCTGACATTACGTCGTTTGTATCTTCCACCTTTTGACGCAACACACGTGTAAGAAAAGGAATGATGAATGATCAATAGCCGATCCGGTTAATGAAGGGAATCGCACGTAGCAGGGTTTTAATTATTACGCTATGAATTAATTTTCGTTTCCAGAAAATCTTAAAGGAGAATACTAATCGTTGAAAGCATTTCACAAATTGACCTTCGTCTTCTTTTTTTAAAGAATTTTTCTCGGCATTTTCTGGCAATGCATAGCTCGTGGTAGCTGAGTTAAAATATTTTTTTAAGTTTAATAGTTGCCAGTTTCCCGCAGTAGTTGGATGTGCTTTAGTGTCTCTCAATTCCGTTATTTCATGTACTCGATATTTGAAAATGTGTTTCTGAAAAATGTCTGTAGCAACGGTGTGCTTGTTACTGTAATGGCGATTTCTTTCAGCTCCCATCGCTTAGTGAATGTCGCCTGTTGTTGTGTCAACTGTTTCATGATCGAAATTATTTTGGGTATGCATTTCATTTTAAAAATGGATTCGCAGGAAATGGAGCATTATGGAATGCAGACAGGAAAAGCAGTTCTCTCAAGGAATAATTTCGAGAAGTACATTGTTCGGCGTTACATTACTTTATGTAAATTTTCCGGGCTTGACTGTTTTAAGCGCGGTTTCTCTACGAATGACAACGAATGTATCAACCTAGGAACAGAAATATATTATCCAAGAGTGGTGAATAAAAAAGTTATATCGATCGTTCGTGGAACAATATAATTTTCGCTGTAATCACCGACGTTTCCTTCATGAGATGTCATTTACTATACTTACGGAATTTACTCGAGCGAAATGATTTTTTTCAGTATGTACGATGTAAGTAACTTACGTGTAGAATACGGAAGGAATGGTATGGGCCTAAGAAATGGCATGGACTGCACAAAGGCAGCGTTCTGCGCGATAAGGAAAAGTTAACTGGGAAAACTGAAGTGGCGTGTTTCAATCGTTTCACTTGAAGGAAGTGGGAGTACTGCCATTTCACGTAAAAGAAAATGCAATGCACATCCTTCAACGCATGCATGTGGTGAATAACTTGTAATTAGTTCTCATAAGGATAGGGGAAAAAAATAAAAAGTGATACCAACAGCACCCGGTGTTCCCAGGCGGTCACCCATCCAAGTACTATCCGGGCCCGACGTTGCTTAACTTCGGTGATCGGACGAGAACCGGTGTATTCAACGTGGTATGGCCGTTGGCGAAGATATGTATGGCTTTTGAAGAATGTTATACTCATTCGGTGATTAGATTCGATAGTTCACTATCTGACTTTGTAACAATTTGGAGTTAAATGTCATACAGGAATGAAATTGAGCATCAACGGCGCATAAATTCCATTTCAAAAGTATCAGTTTCGGAAATGGATCTGTAAGAGTTAGTTTTCATAAATGTTGCGGAAAGGAAGACAGCTGAAGCGCGGACCTCCCGTGACAAAGTAGAGGCTTTCGAAGATGGATTACAATGGGCTGCCAACGTGGAATATGGAGTGAACTGAAAATGATGGAATAACGGACAAACGGTTTGACGTAAGAGAAACTGTCCCACCAGTTTTCTGAGTAACAAAGTGCCTTTTGTTGTCATAACAAGGAAATAACATTAACGATCGTCTCGTGCGGCTGCAAGTAGACAAAATTTGAACGCACTGGACGGATTGTCATGCAACGAGGAACTGTGGAGACGTTACGGAGGACTTTACATATAGCGATAGTAGAAATTCATGTACGCGATAGAGGGAAAGGAAAAACATCTGCCATGAAGATAAGGAAAGAGAAAATAATGTTGCATAAATTATTAATTTGTGGGAACATTGTATCTGTTACGCTCGTGGAAAAACGACTTTTGAACTTGAACATTTGAGAGAGCCCGGAGACACCGTCACACTTCGCTTTGACAATGCGACGGCAACAATCACAGACTGTTGGAATGAAATAACTGATGAATGATCAACAATCTGTTGCTATGGCAACCAAGGATTAATCATAAAAATTAGGACCTTCTGAGCACTAAAAATGAGATATGGACTACCGTTGTGAATTTTAAAGTGGAACTTCGTTTTTGTCGTTGAAGTAAGCAATGGAAACATCACACTGAATGATGTAGGGCCCTAAAAAGGGCCGTTGGGGCGCTACCAAGTAATTTACTTGGAGCTGGTGTACTTGGTCACAGCCTTGGTGCCCTCAGACACGGCGTGCTTGGCCAGTTCACCGGGGAGCAGGAGCCTGACGGCGGTCTGCACCTCCCTGGAGGTGATGGTGGAGCGCTTGTTGTAGTGAGCGAGACGGGAAGCCTCGGCGGCGATCCTCTCGAAGATGTCGTTGACGAAGGAGTTCATGATGTTCATGGCCTTGGAGGAGATACCGGTGTCAGGGTGGACCTGCTTCAACACCTTGTAGATGTAGATTGCGTAGCTCTCCTTCCTCCTGCGCTTCTTCTTCTTGTCTCCCTTGGAGATGTTCTTCTGGGCCTTGCCGGCCTTCTTGGCAGCCTTTCCGCTAGTCTTGGGTGGCATGTTGGTATCAACGTTGCGTAGCAGCGAGATGTATCTGCCTCGCCTCGCCTCGCCGGAATTTCTGTTTATTTATGAGTCACTAGCCCCAGCCTTTTGGCTGTCTCCAGTGGGTTTCTTCAGGGTTCACGTCTACTGTTTATATTTTCATTGATATTTCAGTGTTTCTACTTATTTTTGTTCATGGGGAGGGGATGTGGTCAGGGATTAGGGCAAAGAGAGGCGTGCGATGTCTAAAGTGAAGATCTGGGGTATATTCCCAGAGATCAATTATTTTTTCGTTTCCTGTGCGTATGAGAGACCTTTTGAATATGGGAAGGTTTGCTTTCAATTCAGTTAATAGCGGAGTTATTTTGAGGTCTTTCCTCAGATCTTTGTTTCGTATGTACCATGGGGCACCCACGATCTTCCGTAGTAGTACATTTTCTGTTTTTTGTAGTCTTGATAGGTGGGTTTTTGAAGCCATTAGCCAGACTGGGGAAGCATAAGATAGGAGTGGTTTTAGCATGGTTTTGTACAGAAGGCATTTAGTTTTTAGCGATAATTTCGACCTTTTCTGGAGCAGTGGCCCAAGCGCTGCTGCAGCGGCTTTGGTTTTTCCGATGGTGTTGTTGATGTGGTGGTTCCAGATCAGCTTTCTGTCGAGGGTTACACCTAGGAATTTAGATGTTTCTTGCCGTCTGATTTCTTTGGTCCCGTAATATATGGGATTTCCAGTGCCCGCTTTTGGGCGCCTGCTAAAGGTCATGTGAATACATTTGGTAGGATTAGCCGTCAGCTTCCACGAGTCTGCCCAGTCTTCGTATTCGTCTATTTGTCTTTGAAGCAAGTCAGATGTTGTTCTCGGGTTTGAACCTTGAGCTATGAAGGTGGTGTCGTCTGCGTAAAGAAAAGCCTCGTTGCCGGGAATTAAGGGAAGGTCATTTACATACATGTTGAATAGGGTGGGGGATAGGATGGCGCCTTGCGGGACGCCGGAGGTAATAGGAAGGGTAATAGAAGAGGCTGTATTGAATTTAACGTAGAAGGTTCTGTCTGTGGTGAAGGATTTGATTATTTTTTGCAGGTACATTGGGATGGGGAAGGATGAGATTTTTAAGATGAGGCCCAAGGTCCAAACCCGGTCGAACGCAGCTTCTAGATCAAGAAAGACTGCCTGAGTGATGAGTCGGGCGTTGAAACCATTTGCAATTTTCTCAGTTAGTCGCAGGATCTGGTGTGTTGTGGATGTTTTTGGTTGGAAGCCTGTTTGCTCTGGCCTGATGCTATGTTCTAGGGATAGGTGGTGTTTGAGGCGGTTGTGGATTAGAGTTTCAAACAGTTTGGAGAGAGTGCAGAGGAGAGAAATAGGTCTGTAGGAGGAAGGATTCGTTGCAGGTTTTTGAGGTTTGGGCAGCATGATAACTTTAGCGCGCTTCCATGCTGTTGGGAAATAGGAGATGTGAAAAAGGAAGTTGTAGAATGTGGCAAGAAAGGAAAAGGCAGAGGCTGGAAGGTTTTTTAGTAGCTTATTCGATATAGCATCAGGGCCAGGCGCAGATTTCCTTTTGAGTCCTTTGACTACTTCGATGATCTCGTGGTCGCAGGTGAGAGCTGGCTGGTCGTTTGGACAGTAGCTTAGGCTCATCCAATGTGCTTCTGCTTCTTCTTCAAGCTCGGATTCTAGGGTGTTTGTGAATCGCGCCTCGAGCATGTCCGAGAAGAGATTTGCTTTTTCGTAGTCTGTTGAGGCAGTTGTGTCTCCGGATTTAAGAGGTGGAGTCTGGTTGAGGGGGTTTTTTAAGGCTCTGGCCATCTTCCAGATTGAGTTGTCCTCCGTGGAAAGGGAGGCGACTTTTTTATCCCAACGGTTTTGGCGGTGGTTTTTCAGGAGGCGATTGACTTTGTTTCGCTGTATCTTGAAGTGGTCGTGGTTTTCCTTTGTTCTGATTGCTTGCCACAGTTTCCTGGCTTTGTTTCTGTTTTTAATGGCTTGGAGGATTTCTAGTGGAAGAGCATCCGGATTTTTGTCTTCTGGGATGGAAAATTTGGAAGCGTCGGCGCAGTCGCGGATTGTTGCCGTGAGCTGTTCAACGCAGGCGTCGGCATCAGTGCGGGTGGAGAGCGGAAGGTTTTCGAGCTTGTAGATATTATCAGCAACCAGACGGTTGAATTTATTAAGGTTGATGCCAGTTCTCGGGATTGGAATACGGGCGGATGCGGAGCAGTTTATACAGTAGAGGAGTGGAAGGTGATCGGAGGCAGATGAGTCCAGAGTGATGGGGTTTTCTATTGCAGGGAGGTTGGTTGTGAGGGCTAGGTCGAGGATGTCAGCGGTGCCATGGACGGAATAGTGGGTGAAGGTAGATGGGGTGAGAACTTTGGCATTTCTTTCTTCGGCAATGAAATGAATTTTTCTACCAGCGGCGTTGGTGGTTGAAGCTCCCCAGCTGGTATGCTTCGCGTTTAAGTCGCCACCGGCGAAGGTTCTTCCTGTTAATGTTTCTGTTATAAATTTGAGGTCATTCATATTGATTTTTTTGGGGGGATAGTAGAAGCTCCAAAAGTTTATGCTACCAATGTTGGTTCCGACGGTTACGCCGACTGCTTCCAAGGATTCCAATTCTGGGAATGGAATTTGGCTGAAGATAAGGCAGGTTTTGATTAAAATTAATACGCCACCGCCTTGTTTTTCTTCGCGGTCGCGACGAAGTTGGTGATACCCGGGGGTGTAGATTCTTTTCTTGTTATTTAGCCATGTTTCTTGGATGATTGCAATATCAATTACATGTTCATGTAGAATGTTCATAAGTTCCTCTGTTTTTGATCCAATTCCATTCATATTCCATTGCAGTGCTCTTAGTTGAATGGCCTTGCGTTTATCCATCATTGATGAATAACAGCGCTGCCTGGATGATTTCTTCGAGTAGTATGTCTGTCTTGGATTTTTCCGATGGAGTTATTAATTTTTTGACAAGGTTAGTTAGCCAGGAGAACAGTTTCGATTTGATAGAAGGAGTGAAGAAGGAGGCAATTGTTTCTTGAAGAGAAGGTTGAGAGGTCGGTTGTGGTGGAGCAGGGGGTTGTGGTTGTGGCTGAATGGGAGCAGGAGCAGGTGACGGAAGAGAAGGGAAGGTTGTTGTGGAGTTGACGTCAGGCGTTTCTGGGGTAGAGGATTGCTTTTTGGCTGATTGCAGTCTTTCGGCATACGACTTGTACGCTGGACATTGCCGGTAATTTGCAGGATGCTCCCCTCCGCAGTTGGCACATTTAGCCGGTTCCGGTTTTGCGACTGTACATTCTCTGTGGGAATGTGGGCCGCCACAGCGTACGCATCTAGTTTGAAGGCCGCAGGAATTAGCTGTGTGCCCAATTCGCTGGCATTTCTTGCACTGGGGCGGTCCTGGTGATGATTTGTAATCTTCTATAGTTACCGAAAGGCCACAGAGATAAGAGACGTTTTTTATGCGTTCTACGTCGTTTGGGTGGATTAGTTTAATCTGAAACAGCGGAAGGTTCCGTGGTGGGTATTGTTGCTGTCGGTAAGCAGGATCGTCGGTTGGAGTGGCTTCCAGTTCTTTCTGTTGTTTTTGAGTGGGCCGGGTGGTTTTTAGCTGGCGGATTTCCTGAACTTGGATGTTCCTTTCTGATAGGGAATCTTTGATTTCGCTGATTTGCGTGTCTATGCGGAGTCCGCGAATGACCAGGAATGTTTTTTTGTCTTCCGGTAGTTGGTAGGTAAAATACGCCCATTGTTTTTCAGTAAAAAGGCGCACGAGAGCGCGGAAGTCTGTTGATGAAGATGTTTGTATCTTTACCGAGGAGCCGGTGGAGTGGCACACTGGTGGGTATGCGCAGGCGGCTTTAATGGCTCGGTATTTGTCGGACCAGCCCGTGGGCTCCTTCAAAAAGATGGGCGGGACTGATGATTTCTTTTGTGGGATTGTTTTCTGAAGTCTTGGTTGCGCGGGTGGCGTTGATTCTTTTGCAGGGGCTGCAGTATCGTCTGCTGACAGAGGTGCGAACTGGTTCTGTAGCAAAATGGGAGCCGGAGACGGTGGCGAAGGCGTGTTTCTAACCCGCCTACGCTTAGACGGAGTTGTAAAAGGCCCTAAAGGGGGCCGTTCAGGATCTGAGGTAAATTCAGGCATTGCCTCTGCGGGTAGGTTGAGAAAATTGCGAAAACGGGGATCGTGGGTGAGTTTTTCAGGAACTGTTATGGTTATAAGCTTTCTATGTGGTGCAGAAGTGGCTGAAGATGGTGGTGCGGGAGTTGAAATGTTAGTTGAGGTTTGTGGAGTAGGGCTTGATTGGCGGCTTTTTCCGTTTTCTAGTTGGTTCGTATGAGGCTTTTGCGCTGCTTCTGAGAATAAGTAGTCAACCTCTTCATCAGTATACGTCATGTCTTCATCTTCTCTGCTGACGGATTCTTCATTTCCATCGTTGGCGGCAGAGGCCGCCATGGAGTCCATGGCGGCCAATTTCAAGTGGTGGAGGGCAGGGAGGGCAGTTTGGGGTCCCTAAGAAGTGGACCCGGCCGCTTTCTCCGGGGGTGCTATGGGCGATGCTAACGGCCCAGAAGCCCGGGTACTAACGGCCGAGAAGACCAAGGGAAATGTCGCTTGTAAAGTATGGCGCCACCCGAAGGTGAGAACCGCAGTGACTACGCCTGATGGTAGGTACAGACGCAGCCAACCGCAGCCCCTCGGGCGCCCTCTTTGCGACTAGGGAATGGCGTTTTCTTCTTGTTTGTTGAAAAAGGACCTCTTAATGGCCTCGGAGGCCTGCGTCCGTGAGGGCGCTCGACTTCCCTTGGTGTCTGGAAGGTTTTGGCGTAGAATGTGGAAAATTTTTGACGTCTTCAAAAATGGTCCTTTTAAGGACCTACTGCCGTTGGCAGTATGGGAATAGCGCTTTCTTCTTGCCGCAATCGGCGTTCTCTTGCTGCGGAGCGATGGCAGGAGATGATGGCGTGTCAAGGCTCGATGAAAGGCGTGTGACCAGTACTACCAGCGTAAATCAGTTTGGACGAGATGTATCTGCCTCGCCTCGCCTCGCCGGAATTTCTGTTTATTTATGAGTCACTAGCCCCAGCCTTTTGGCTGTCTCCAGTGGGTTTCTTCAGGGTTCACGTCTACTGTTTATATTTTCATTGATATTTCAGTGTTTCTACTTATTTTTGTTCATGGGGAGGGGATGTGGTCAGGGATTAGGGCAAAGAGAGGCGTGCGATGTCTAAAGTGAAGATCTGGGGTATATTCCCAGAGATCAATTATTTTTTCGTTTCCTGTGCGTATGAGAGACCTTTTGAATATGGGAAGGTTTGCTTTCAATTCAGTTAATAGCGGAGTTATTTTGAGGTCTTTCCTCAGATCTTTGTTTCGTATGTACCATGGGGCACCCACGATCTTCCGTAGTAGTACATTTTCTGTTTTTTGTAGTCTTGATAGGTGGGTTTTTGAAGCCATTAGCCAGACTGGGGAAGCATAAGATAGGAGTGGTTTTAGCATGGTTTTGTACAGAAGGCATTTAGTTTTTAGCGATAATTTCGACCTTTTCTGGAGCAGTGGCCCAAGCGCTGCTGCAGCGGCTTTGGTTTTTCCGATGGTGTTGTTGATGTGGTGGTTCCAGATCAGCTTTCTGTCGAGGGTTACACCTAGGAATTTAGATGTTTCTTGCCGTCTGATTTCTTTGGTCCCGTAATATATGGGATTTCCAGTGCCCGCTTTTGGGCGCCTGCTAAAGGTCATGTGAATACATTTGGTAGGATTAGCCGTCAGCTTCCACGAGTCTGCCCAGTCTTCGTATTCGTCTATTTGTCTTTGAAGCAAGTCAGATGTTGTTCTCGGGTTTGAACCTTGAGCTATGAAGGTGGTGTCGTCTGCGTAAAGAAAAGCCTCGTTGCCGGGAATTAAGGGAAGGTCATTTACATACATGTTGAATAGGGTGGGGGATAGGATGGCGCCTTGCGGGACGCCGGAGGTAATAGGAAGGGTAATAGAAGAGGCTGTATTGAATTTAACGTAGAAGGTTCTGTCTGTGGTGAAGGATTTGATTATTTTTTGCAGGTACATTGGGATGGGGAAGGATGAGATTTTTAAGATGAGGCCCAAGGTCCAAACCCGGTCGAACGCAGCTTCTAGATCAAGAAAGACTGCCTGAGTGATGAGTCGGGCGTTGAAACCATTTGCAATTTTCTCAGTTAGTCGCAGGATCTGGTGTGTTGTGGATGTTTTTGGTTGGAAGCCTGTTTGCTCTGGCCTGATGCTATGTTCTAGGGATAGGTGGTGTTTGAGGCGGTTGTGGATTAGAGTTTCAAACAGTTTGGAAAGAGTGCAGAGGAGAGAAATAGGTCTGTAGGAGGAAGGATTCGTTGCAGGTTTTTGAGGTTTGGGCAGCATGATAACTTTAGCGCGCTTCCATGCTGTTGGGAAATAGGAGATGTGAAAAAGGAAGTTGTAGAATGTGGCAAGAAAGGAAAAGGCAGAGGCTGGAAGGTTTTTTAGTAGCTTATTCGATATAGCATCAGGGCCAGGCGCAGATTTCCTTTTGAGTCCTTTGACTACTTCGATGATCTCGTGGTCGCAGGTGAGAGCTGGCTGGTCGTTTGGACAGTAGCTTAGGCTCATCCAATGTGCTTCTGCTTCTTCTTCAAGCTCGGATTCTAGGGTGTTTGTGAATCGCGCCTCGAGCATGTCCGAGAAGAGATTTGCTTTTTCGTAGTCGGTTGAGGCAGTTGTGTCTCCGGATTTAAGAGGTGGAGTCTGGTTGAGGGGGTTTTTTAAGGCTCTGGCCATCTTCCAGATTGAGTTGTCCTCCGTGGAAAGGGAGGCGACTTTTTTATCCCAACGGTTTTGGCGGTGGTTTTTCAGGAGGCGATTGACTTTGTTTCGCTGTATCTTGAAGTGGTCGTGGTTTTCCTTTGTTCTGATTGCTTGCCACAGTTTCCTGGCTTTGTTTCTGTTTTTAATGGCTTGGAGGATTTCTAGTGGAAGAGCATCCGGATTTTTGTCTTCTGGGATGGAAAATTTGGAAGCGTCGGCGCAGTCGCGGATTGTTGCCGTGAGCTGTTCAACGCAGGCGTCGGCATCAGTGCGGGTGGAGAGCGGAAGTTTTTCGAGCTTGTAGATATTATCAGCAACCAGACGGTTGAATTTATTAAGGTTGATGCCAGTTCTCGGGATTGGAATACGGGCGGATGCGGAGCAGTTTATACAGTAGAGGAGTGGAAGGTGATCGGAGGCAGATGAGTCCAGAGTGATGGGGTTTTCTATTGCAGGGAGGTTGGTTGTGAGGGCTAGGTCGAGGATGTCAGCGGTGCCATGGACGGAATAGTGGGTGAAGGTAGATGGGGTGAGAACTTTGGCATTTCTTTCTTCGGCAATGAAATGAATTTTTCTACCAGCGGCGTTGGTGGTTGAAGCTCCCCAGCTGGTATGCTTCGCGTTTAAGTCGCCACCGGCGAAGGTTCTTCCTGTTAATGTTTCTGTTATAAATTTGAGGTCATTCATATTGATCTTTTTGGGGGGATAGTAGAAGCTCCAAAAGTTTATGCTACCAATGTTGGTTCCGACGGTTACGCCGACTGCTTCCAAGGATTCCAATTCTGGGAATGGAATTTGGCTGAAGATAAGGCAGGTTTTGATTAAGATTAATACGCCACCGCCTTGTTTTTCTTCGCGGTCGCGACGAAGTTGGTGATACCCGGGGGTGTAGATTCTTTTCTTGTTATTTAGCCATGTTTCTTGGATGATTGCAATATCAATTACATGTTCATGTAGAATGTTCATAAGTTCCTCTGTTTTTGATCCAATTCCATTCATATTCCATTGCAGTGCTCTTAGTTGAATGGCCTTGCGTTTATCCATCATTGATGAATAACAGCGCTGCCTGGATGATTTCTTCGAGTAGTATGTCTGTCTTGGATTTTTCCGATGGAGTTATTAATTTTTTGACAAGGTTAGTTAGCCAGGAGAACAGTTTCGATTTGATAGAAGGAGTGAAGAAGGAGGCAATTGTTTCTTGAAGAGAAGGTTGAGAGGTCGGTTGTGGTGGAGCAGGGGGTTGTGGTTGTGGCTGAATGGGAGCAGGAGCAGGTGACGGAAGAGAAGGGAAGGTTGTTGTGGAGTTGACGTCAGGCGTTTCTGGGGTAGAGGATTGCTTTTTGGCTGATTGCAGTCTTTCGGCATACGACTTGTACGCTGGACATTGCCGGTAATTTGCAGGATGCTCCCCTCCGCAGTTGGCACATTTAGCCGGTTCCGGTTTTGCGACTGTACATTCTCTGTGGGAATGTGGGCCGCCACAGCGTACGCATCTAGTTTGAAGGCCGCAGGAATTAGCTGTGTGCCCAATTCGCTGGCATTTCTTGCACTGGGGCGGTCCTGGTGATGATTTGTAATCTTCTATAGTTACCGAAAGGCCACAGAGATAAGAGACGTTTTTTATGCGTTCTACGTCGTTTGGGTGGATTAGTTTAATCTGAAACAGCGGAAGGTTCCGTGGTGGGTATTGTTGCTGTCGGTAAGCAGGATCGTCGGTTGGAGTGGCTTCCAGTTCTTTCTGTTGTTTTTGAGTGGGCCGGGTGGTTTTTAGCTGGCGGATTTCCTGAACTTGGATGTTCCTTTCTGATAGGGAATCTTTGATTTCGCTGATTTGCGTGTCTATGCGGAGTCCGCGAATGACCAGGAATGTTTTTTTGTCTTCCGGTAGTTGGTAGGTAAAATACGCCCATTGTTTTTCAGTAAAAAGGCGCACGAGAGCGCGGAAGTCCGTTGATGAAGATGTTTGTATCTTTACCGAGGAGCCGGTGGAGTGGCACACTGGTGGGTATGCGCAGGCGGCTTTAATGGCTCGGTATTTGTCGGACCAGCCCGTGGGTTCCTTCAAAAAGATGGGCGGGACTGATGATTTCTTTTGTGGGATTGTTTTCTGAAGTCTTGGTTGCGCGGGTGGCGTTGATTCTTTTGCAGGGGCTGCAGTATCGTCTGCTGACAGAGGTGCGAACTGGTTCTGTAGCAAAATGGGAGCCGGAGACGGTGGCGAAGGCGTGTTTCTAACCCGCCTACGCTTAGACGGAGTTGTAAAAGGCCCTAAAGGGGGCCGTTCAGGATCTGAGGTAAATTCAGGCATTGCCTCTGCAGGTAGGTTGAGAAAATTGCGAAAACGGGGATCGTGGGTGAGTTTTTCAGGAACTGTTATGGTTATAAGCTTTCTATGTGGTGCAGAAGTGGCTGAAGATGGTGGTGCGGGAGTTGAAATGTTAGTTGAGGTTTGTGGAGTAGGGCTTGATTGGCGGCTTTTTCCGTTTTCTAGTTGGTTCGTATGAGGCTTTTGCGCTGCTTCTGAGAATAAGTAGTCAACCTCTTCATCAGTATACGTCATGTCTTCATCTTCTCTGCTGACGGATTCTTCATTTCCATCGTTGGCGGCAGAGGCCGCCATGGAGTCCATGGCGGCCAATTTCAAGTGGTGGAGGGCAGGGAGGGCAGTTTGGGGTCCCTAAGAAGTGGACCCGGCCGCTTTCTCCGGGGGTGCTATGGGCGATGCTAACGGCCCAGAAGCCCGGGTACTAACGGCCGAGAAGACCAAGGGAAATGTCGCTTGTAAAGTATGGCGCCACCCGAAGGTGAGAACCGCAGTGACTACGCCTGATGGTAGGTACAGACGCAGCCAACCGCAGCCCCTCGGGCGCCCTCTTTGCGACTAGGGAATGGCGTTTTCTTCTTGTTTGTTGAAAAAGGTCCTCTTAATGGCCTCGGAGGCCTGCGTCCGTGAGGGCGCTCGACTTCCCTTGGTGTCTGGAAGGTTTTGGCGTAGAATGTGGAAAATTTTTGACGTCTTCAAAAATGGTCCTTTTAAGGACCTACTGCCGATGGCAGTATGGGAATAGCGCTTTCTTCTTGCCGCAATCGGCGTTCTCTTGCTGCGGAGCGATGGCAGGAGATGATGGCGTGTCAAGGCTCGATGAAAGGCGTGTGACCAGTACTACCAGCGTAAATCAGTTTGGACAGACCCAACCGATGAGATGTATCTGAAAAATCCTGGGTCAGTTTATAACCCGTAGAGGCAGGACCAGCCGATTCGCGATTGGTCGATTAGGCTGAGGCACCGGCCAGCGGCAGCCCAGAATATGTATAAACCACACGGGGAGCTGTCCGCTGTCAACGATTCGTCGTGAGGTCTGCACCGTAGCGCCGAAAACAACTTGATTCATCATGTCCGGACGAGGAAAGGGAGGCAAAGTCAAGGGGAAGTCCAAGTCCCGTTCCAGCAGGGCCGGACTTCAGTTCCCCGTGGGACGTATTCACCGTCTTCTCCGCAAGGGCAACTACGCCGAGCGTGTCGGTGCCGGTGCCCCCGTGTACCTGGCCGCCGTCATGGAGTACCTCGCCGCAGAAGTTTTGGAGTTGGCCGGTAACGCCGCCCGTGACAACAAGAAGACTAGGATCATCCCTCGTCACCTCCAACTGGCCATCCGTAACGACGAGGAGTTGAACAAGCTCCTCTCAGGCGTCACCATCGCCCAGGGTGGTGTCTTGCCCAACATCCAGGCCGTGCTTCTGCCCAAGAAGACCGAGAAGAAGGCTTAAGCGATCTCTTTCTTGGAAGAGAATAAAAAATGGTCCTTTTTAGGACCGCAAACCATCAAGGTCTGTCAGTCTTACGACTATGTCAAAAATTGGTATACTTCCCAAAATACGCACGAAAAATAGTCTAGAAATTACTTTCCATTTGTCATGTAGGTGAATCGAGTTGTCAAGTAGTAATGCTTGTAGATAATTATAATACATTTAATAATATTGACGGGTGAAGTGTAATGAAGTGAAAAAATTGTTGATCTAGTATAGCTTCGCTGTGAAAAAGTAAAACAGTGGAAATGATATGCAATGCAAGGAAAACGTAGCGCTACTATGTAGAAATTTGAAAACATTGTGGCAGCTGTGCGTTTCTTAATTAATGATGCATAACAATGTGTCAAGGAACACATTTGAATGGATATCCAAAGTAGCAAAAAAGTCGCGATACTATGTAGCAAATTTAAAATATGTTGGCAGCAGTGCGTTTCTAAGTAACTGATAGGCGATGTCTAACAATATGTCACAATCACCGCATTCGGCCGAAGAATTGTTACAAAAGCGATGAAGGCATTTGGTCGTTGCTAAGTAACGCAACACACTATCAATAGACGACAATGGCAACGGCTTGTGCCGCTTGAAACTGCAACAATTAGTACTGGGAATGGAACACTGAGCGACCATTATTGTTGAAGTCGCTTAACTTGGATGGATAAAAAAAACACATTGATCGTCCCTCAGCAGTTTACTAAATGAACTTTCAGTATGGATGAACGTATTAGGTTTAATAGCATAATAACTTACTTAATTTTGTGATTAGTGACAAAATAAGTTGTATTCCATTGATGTTCTTTTATTTACACTCCATCATTACCTGATATTTCATTTGTTATCGTTGACATCACATTTCTGTGATTGCGACGTGTTTAAGCAATGGCAAATAATATCCTGCATGTTCTATGGTCCTGAAAAGGACCTTTGTTATTCGATGATGCAGCTGCCAGATGTAATGGGCTGCTGCCACGATGGAAATCTAACCACCGAATCCGTACAGGGTGCGTCCCTGGCGCTTGAGGGCGTACACGACGTCCATGGCGGTAACGGTCTTCCTCTTGGCGTGTTCGGTGTAGGTGACGGCGTCACGGATCACGTTCTCCAGGAACACCTTGAGGACACCGCGGGTCTCCTCGTAGATGAGTCCGGAGATACGCTTGACTCCTCCACGGCGGGCCAAACGGCGAATGGCTGGCTTGGTGATGCCCTGGATGTTGTCGCGAAGAACCTTGCGATGACGCTTGGCGCCTCCTTTCCCCAAGCCTTTTCCTCCCTTGCCACGTCCAGTCATGTTGCTGCTGTCTCGGTGAGAGAGTCGTGGTTGCGCCACGTTCTGCTTTCTTTTTATAACGTCTTTCGACGGTCTCGCACTCTCAGCCAATCACATTTCGGCACATGTAAGAGTCTACACACTCATGCCAATATATTGGGTCGAGAAATCGGCCGACCGTCTTGGTTGCAAATATGTGAAACGCAAATACTTCATTCTTTTGAGCAATCAGGCTTTCTGCTGCAGCAGACGTCTCTTTCGAAACTTAGGTTCATAGGTAAATTTTTACTGCCAAAAAATTATCTGACAACCTTCAATGGAAGGTGCATTAATTTGACGTAAAATTAGCGGTTTTGTAGAAGGAATATTGTCCATCTACTCATTTCCTTCAATGGGTAAGGTTTGAAACTTTATTGGGTAAGGTGAAGGAGTTTGGAATTTTGTTTTAAGCATGGAAAATAGTCATCTGTATGACTTGATGGCCCTTAAGAGGGCCTAAATTGAACTTCGCGTACATCGAAGTTCGGTGAACCTGCGAGGTTCGGTCGCTCACTTCTTCTTGGGGGCGGCGGCGGCCTTCTTTGCTGCCGCGGGCTTGGGCTTGGTGGGCGTCTTCTTGGGCTTGGGCGCCTTGGGCTTGGTGGGCGCCTTCTTTGCCTTCGATGGGGACTTTGCTGCCTTCGCCGCTGGCTTGGCTGCTGCGGGCTTCTTCTTGGGCTTGTCTGCTTTCTTTGCCTTCTTCGCAGGAGGCGCGGACTTGGAGCGCTCCTTGGGCGCGGACCGCTTGGTGGCAGCCTTCTCCTTCTTCGCGGGCTTCGGCTTCTTGGCCGCGGCGGTCTTCTTGGCTGCGGTCTTCTTCGCCTTGGCTGCAGCGGGTGCAGCCTTGTCCTTCAGCGTGGTGGAGCTCAGCTTGAAGGACCCCGACGCTCCCTTGCCCTTGGTCTGTACGAGTGTGCCGGAGGTGACGGCGGACTTGAGGTACTTCTTGATGAAGGGGGAGAGCTTCTCGGCGTCGACCTTGTAGGAGGCGGCGATGTACTTCTTGATGGCCTGGAGGGAGGAGCCGCCGCGTTCCTTGAGGCTCTTGACGGCGTTGTTGACCATCTCGGAGGTCGGTGGATGCGAGGGCTTTGCGCGGGCCTTCTTGGAGGCGGCGCCCTTGCTGGCCTTCTTGGATGCTGCGGAGGCGGCGGGCAGGGGCTTGACGGCTGCGGTGCCGGACGGCTGGGCCGCCGGGGGCGCTGCTGCGGCTGCTGCGGTAGCGTCTGCCATGGTCTCGGACGAGAGGTATGAAAATTTTCAAAATTTCGCGTTTCCCACCTTCGAGATATCGTACCATTTCGGAGCGCGTTCGCCGCTGTCGAACTTGTCGTCGGCGTTCTCCTTCGAATCTTTGTACTCGACTTCGTCTCGCACTTTATCGTTTCGGACGGCGCCGGCGGCTCCGACGTCGGCGTCCGATCTCGACGCGCGAGGCGACAGTCCCGGCCGCGCGCGGGCGGCCCGCCGTCGGCGACCGGAACGTCGCGGGCGCCGCGGCGCCCGAGCGAAATACGGCATGTCACCGGCGCGCCTTCCGACCCGATAATTAAAGTGTCGCCGTGGCGTCGCGGGTTCGCGTGGTCGATCGGCGACCTGCCTCGCCGTTTCTCTGAACCTTCCTGCGTGTGCCGGCACGCCGGCGCCGGTCTGGACGGCGCCCCGCGGACGGAGAACGATGGTCGGAAGATGTGCCTGTCGGACGGATCGGCGTCGTGTCGCGACGACTCGATCCGCGGTTGTGCATTCGTCTGTTGCACTTTTCGATCCGAGTTTGCGGCGATTTCGATCGACGATCGAGACGCCACTTCGGCGTCGCCGAAACGCGACTGTTTCCCTCGATCTCGCCTTTTCGCGACGCCGAAATCACTCTTTCCGCGTGCGACTGCGATCGTTCGCGCTGCCGCGAACCCGCGATCCCCGGGAGAAGCGGACGAATGTCCATAATTTTTGTTCTCGTGCCGTTATTCCGCAAACGGCGGCACTCGATTATCGTTTCCCCTTTCCGGCGGGGGCTGAATGTCGCGAGAGTGCTCCGATTGCGCCGCGAATCGTGATATTCGAAGGAAATGGAATGACTCCGTTTGACGCTCCTACGGTTTTCGGTTCGCCCCGTTCGTTTCACTCCGTGCGCTTTCTGTGCCTATTCTGGGGGGAATGTGGTGAATTTGATTCCTGGGCAGGGATTGCGAAAGGTTGGTGAAAAAAAAATTACGCCTCGACGGGAGGGATTGTCGAGTGAGACTGGCTTTTCCATACTCGAGTCGCAGGATATTTCTGGTCTTGCGTGCGATTCTGGAAATTGATGACTGCGATTTTCTGTGTGTGAGAAGGCTGATTTTGAATGACTTTTGTGAAAATGAATTACCGTTCCCTACAACATTGTGACGACGTGGCGCGTTACACGTATTACTTAAATTACCACACGCCACTTCGGGATTGGAAATGATGTGTCTTTCCCGCAGGAAACGTGTATTCGTGAATACGGACGTGCAAGGGAAAAGATGTACTCTTCACATCGCCGATCGATAACTTTCCCTTTGTTCGTTTTTCGTACATTGTTCTGTGGATTAATTCCACTCTCTACGGTAATGTCCAAGTTTGAAACCTAACTTTGCTATTTCCTGAAACGTGGTATTTGTTGTTTCGGCATTCTTACAATTACCTCTTTTGGCAAATCAATTTTCCTTTGAGTTACTTCGTTTGTCAATATTTCCGATGCATTTCACTGTCTGAATGCGGAATTACGAAGGAAAAGAGCGAGTACGACTTCGGAGTTATTCCTTTCGAACTTCACATATCCCTATTGCAATGCATGAAGTGACAATCTGCATGTTATGACGAAATGTCACACGCCTACGACGAATACATCGTGCGCTGTCGCAGTAGCCACGTATGTGGCATTAACGTAGCTATTATTCTGTCGAACTTTGTCTCCAAATAATTAATTGTGTCATTTTTCTGCACGTTTTAAAACGTGCCTCGTGAAAATCCGACCGGAAGTGTGGTTTCCACGCTCACCTGTTGAGTTTAAACGGACACTTTGCAATGTGACGGGCACAGAGCATGGAACATTGTTGAAATTTTCAATTCCGTCGCACTGAAGGTCCACGATAATGTTTGTTTCAATTTATATTCACGTTCTAAAACGTCTCCCGTCCAAATCCCTCGGTAATTATTGCTTTTTATGAATAATTTGGAGTATGGCATTGGAAATTTGTTT
This sequence comes from Ischnura elegans, assembly GCF_921293095.1. Taxonomy (NCBI): domain Eukaryota; kingdom Metazoa; phylum Arthropoda; class Insecta; order Odonata; family Coenagrionidae; genus Ischnura; species Ischnura elegans. The sequence goes on from NW_025791690.1 coordinate 27,870, forward strand.
TTGTCAGCAACGGATTACAATATATTTCTTAAACCATGGAATCAGTCGCACTGACACTAGTCACGAATAATTGCCTTAATTTCCTTGTCGTTTTAAAACCGGTCCCATCAAAATTCACTGGTTTTTACTGTTCATATGACATAACGTTGATATTGAAAAATCAGCATTTGCTGTCAGACACATAATATGGGATATTTTTCAAAGTATTCATTCTGTGGCTACGGAACTCCGCAATAATGTTCTTTTTGAATACACCTAAGTTTTGAAACGTCTCCCGTCCAAATCCCACGGTATTTATGGTTTTTAGAAATAATTTTGAGTATGAAAATGGAAATTTGATTAACTCATTAGCAACTGTAACACATTTTTAAAACTATTTACTCCGTTGCACTGACACTTGTCACGAATATTTGTCTTAATTTTCTTGTCTTCGCTTACTTACAACCCAAAAAATGGCGTATTTTGAAAGTATTCATTCAGAGACTATGATACTACTCAATAATGTTTGTTTTCACTTTAAGAACGTTTTAAAACGTCTCCCATCAAAATCCCTCGGTAACTATGGTTTTTATAAATGATATTGAGTTTGATTCTAGGAATTTCATGTTGTCAGCCTGAGATTGAAAAATATTAATTCAACCATTAATTCAATCGCTCTGACACTCGTCACCGACAATTGCCTTATTTCTCCTATTGTTTTAAAACTTGTCCCACCAAAATCCGCTGGTTTTCACTGTTTATAGGACATAATGTTGTTACTCAATATATAGCCTCTGCAATATTTCAGTCACTTCAACTGGAATATTTTTTAAACTAATTATTCTAACGATACGAAACTCGACACTAATGTATGTTTTACTATTGTTAACGTTTTAGAACGCATCCCGTCAAAATCCCTCGGTAATTATGGTTTTTATGAATAATTTTGAGTGTGACACATTTAATGTCATTTTGTCATACACACATTGTAACATATTAATTAAACCATTGATTCAATCGCACTGACACTCTTCACCAACAATTGCCTTATTTCTCCTATTGTTTTTAAATTTGTCCCACTGAAATCCGCTGGTTTTCACTGTTTATAGGACATAATGTTGTTATTCAATATTTAGCCTCTGCAATATTTCAGTCACTTCAACTGGAATATTTTTTAAACTAATTATTCTAACGATACGAAACTCGACACTAATGTATGTTTTACTATTGTTAACGTTTTAAAACGTATCCCGTCGAAATCCCTCGGTAACTATGGTTTTTATAAATGATATTGAGTTTGACCCTAGGAATTTCATGTCGACAGCCAGGGAGTGTAACATATTAATTAAACCATTAATTCAATCGCACTGACACTCTTCACCAACAATTGCCTTATTTCTCCTATTGTTCTAAAACTTGTCCCACCAGAATCCGCTGGTTTTCACTGTTTATAGGACATAATGTTGTTATTGAATATTTAGCCTCCGCAATATTTCAGGCACTTCTACTGGAATATTTTTTAAACTAATTATTCTAACGATACGAAACTCGACACTAACGTATGTTTTACTATTGTTAACGTTTTAAAACGCATCCCGTCAAAATCCCTCGGTAATTATGGTTTTTATGAATAATTTTGAGTGTGACACATTTAATGTCATTTTGTCATACACACATTGTAACATATTAATTAAACCATTGATTCAATCGCACTGACACTCTTCACCAACAATTGCCTTATTTCTCCTATTGTTTTTAAATTTGTCCCACTGAAATCCGCTGGTTTTCACTGTTTATAGGACATAATGTTGTTATTCAATATTTAGCCTCTGCAATATTTCAGTCACTTCAACTGGAATATTTTTTAAACTAATTATTCTAACGATACGAAACTCGACACTAATGTATGTTTTACTATTGTTAACGTTTTAAAACGTATCCCGTCGAAATCCCTCGGTAATTATGGTTTTTATAAATAATATTGAGTTTGACCCTAGGAATTTCATGTCGACAGCCAGGGAGTGTAACATATTAATTAAACCATTAATTCAATCGCACTGACACTCTTCACCAACAATTGCCTTATTTCTCCTATTGTTCTAAAACTTGTCCCACCAAAATCCGCTGGTTTTCACTGTTTATAGGACATAATGTTGTTATTCAATATTTAGCCTCTGCAATATTTCGGTCACTTCAACTGGAATATTTTTTAAACTAATTATTCTAACGCTACGAAACTCGACACTAACGTACGTTTTACTATTGTTAACGTTTTAAAACGCATCCCGTCAAAATCCCTCGGTAATTATGGTTTTTATGAATAATTTTGAGTATGACACATTTAATGTCATTTTGTCATACACACATTGTAACATATTAATTAAACCATTGACTCAATCGCACTGACACTCGTCACCGACAATTGCCTTATTTCTCCTATTGTTTTTAAATTTGTCCCACCAAAATCCGCTGGTTTTCACTGTTTATAGGACATAATGTTGTTATTCAATATTTAGCCTCTGCAATATTTCAGTCACTTCAACTGGAATATTTTTTAAACTAATTATTCTAACGATACGAAACTCGACACTAATGTATGTTTTACTGTTGTTAACGTTTTAAAAGGTATCCCGTCAAAATCCCTCGGTAATTATGGTTTTTATAAATAATATTGAGTTTGACCCTAGGAATTTCATGTCGACAGCCAGGGAGTGTAACATATTAATTAAACCATTAATTCAATCGCACTGACACTCTTCACCAACAATTGCCTTATTTCTCCTATTGTTCTAAAACTTGTCCCACCAAAATCCGCTGGTTTTCACTGTTTATAGGACATAATGTTGTAATTCAATATTTAGCCTCTGCAATATTTCGGTCACTTCTACTGGAATATTTTTAAAACTAATTATTCTAACGATACGAAACTCGACAGTAACGTATGTTTTACTATTGTTAACGTTTTAAAACGCATCCCGTCAAAATCCCTCGGTAAATACGGTTTTTATGAATAATTTTGAGTGTGACACATTTAATGTCATTTTGTCATTCACACATTGTAACATATTCATTAAACCATTGATTCAATCGCACTGACACTCGTCACCAACAATTGCCTTATTTCTCCTATTGTTTTAAAACTTGTCCCACTAAAATCCGCTGGTTTTCACTGTTTATAGGACATAATGTTGTTATTCAATATTTAGCCTCTGCAATATTTCAGTCACTTCAACTTGAATATTTTTTAAACTAATTATTCTAACGCTACGAAACTCGATACTAACGTATGTTTTATTATTGTTAACGTTTTAAAACGCATCCCGTCAAAATCCCTCGGTAATTATGGTTTTTATGAATAATTTTGAGTGTGACACATTTAATGTCATTTTATCATTCACACATTGTAACATATTAATTAAACCATTGATTCAATCGCACTGACACTCGTCACCAACAATTGCCTTATTTCTCCTATCGTTTTAAAACTTGTCCCACCAAAATCCGCTGGTTTTCACTGTTTATAGGACATAATGTTGTTACTCAATATATAGCCTCTGCAATATTTCAGTCACTTCAACTGGAATATTTTTTAAACTAATTATTCTAACGATACGAAACTCGACACTAATGTATGTTTTACTATTGTTAACGTTTTAGAACGCATCCCGTCAAAATCCCTCGGTAATTATGGTTTTTATGAATAATTTTGAGTGTGACACATTTAATGTCATTTTGTCATACACACATTGTAACATATTAATTACACCATTAATTCAATCGCACTGACACTCGTCACCAACAATTGCCTTATTTCTCCTATTGTTTTAAAACTTGTCCCACCAAAATCCGCTGGTTTTCACTGTTTATAGGACATAACGTTGTTATTGAATATTTAGCCTCTGCAATATTTCAGTCACTTCAACTGGAATATTTTTCAAACTAATTATTCTAACGCTACGAAACTCGACACTAACGTATGTTTTATTATTGTTAACGTTTTAAAACGCATCCCGTCAAAATCCCTCGGTAATTATGGTTTTTATGAATAATTTTGAGTGTGACACATTTAATGTCATTTTGTCATTCACACATTGTAACATATCAATTAAACCATTGACTCAATCGCACTGACACTCGTCACCAACAATTGCCTTATTTCTCCCATTGTTTTAAAACTTGTCCCACCAAAATCCGCTGGTTTTCACTGTTTATAGGACATAATGTTGTTATTCAATATTTAGCCTCTGCAATATTTCAGTCACTTCAACTGGAATATTTTTCAAACTAATTATTCTAACGCTACGAAACTCGACACTAACGTATGTTTTATTATTGTTAACGTTTTAAAACGCATCCCGTCAAAATCCCTCGGTAATTATGGTTTTTATGAATAATTTTGAGTGTGACACATTTAATGTCATTTTGTCATTCACACATTGTAACATATCAATTAAACCATTGACTCAATCGCACTGACACTCGTCACCAACAATTGCCTTATTTCTGCTATTGTTTTAAAACTTGTCCCACCAAAATCCGCTGGTTTTCACTGTTTATAGGACATAATGTTGTTATTCAATATTTAGCCTCTGCAATATTTCAGTCACTTCAACTGGAATATTTTTCAAACTAATTATTCTAACGCTACGAAACTCGACACTAACGTATGTTTCATTATTGTTAACGTTTTAAAACGCATCCCGTCAAAATCCCTCGGTAATTATGGTTTTTATGAAAAATTTTGAGTTTGACACATTTAATGTCATTTTGTCATTCACACATTGTAACATATCAATTAAACCATTGACTCAATCGCACTGACACTCGTCACCAACAATTGCCTTATTTCTCCTATTGTTTTAAAACTTGTCCCACCAAAATCCGCTGGTTTTCACTGTTTATAGGACATAATGTTGTAATTCAATATTTAGCCTCTGCAATATTTCAGGCACTTCTACTGGAATATTTTTAAAACTAATTATTCTAACGATACGAAACTCGACAGTAACGTATGTTTTACTAATGTTAACGTTTTAAAACGCATCCCGTCAAAATCCCTCGGTAAATACGGTTTTTATGAATAATTTTGAGTGTGACACATTTAATGTCATTTTGTCATTCACACATTGTAACATATTCATTAAACCATTGATTCAATCGCACTGACACTCGTCACCAACAATTGCCTTATTTCTCCTATTGTTTTAAAACTTGTCCCACTAAAATCCGCTGGTTTTCACTGTTTATAGGACATAATGTTGTTATTCAATATTTAGCCTCTGCAATATTTCAGTCACTTCAACTTGAATATTTTTTAAACTAATTATTCTAACGCTACGAAACTCGATACTAACGTATGTTTTATTATTGTTAACGTTTTAAAACGCATCCCGTCAAAATCCCTCGGTAATTATGGTTTTTATGAATAATTTTGAGTGTGACACATTTAATGTCATTTTGTCATTCACACATTGTAACATATTAATTAAACCATTGATTCAATCGCACTGACACTCGTCACCAACAATTGCCTTATTTCTCCTATCGTTTTAAAACCTGTCCCATCAAAATCCGATGCTTCTAACGGTTTATGAGATATAATGTGTATATTGGAAATTCATCCCTTGCAATATATCAGGCACTTGAAATGGGATATTTTTGAAATTACTAACTCTAGGGCTATGAAACTCTACACTTATGAATGCTTCAATATTATCTACGATTATAAACGTCTCCCAACATAATCCCTCGGTAATTAAGATTTTTATAAATAATTTTGTGTATGGCAATTGAAATTGCATTTTGTCAGCTCCTGGGCTTCACATATTTTTTAAAGCTATTAAATCCGTCGCACTGAAATTCGTCACGAATAATTGCCTTCATTTTCCTGTCGTTTTAAAAGTAGCCCCATGGAAATCCGCTGGTTTTTACGGTTTATAGGACATAATGTTGATATTGAAAGTTGAGGTTTAGCAAACGGTCAGGCACAAAATAGGATATTATTGATACTATTAACTCTAAGGCTATGAAACTCCACACTAACGTATGTTTTAATTTTAAGAACGTTTTAAAACGTCTCCCGTCAAAATCCCTCGGTAATTATGGTTTTTATGAATAATTTTGAATATCACAATTGGAATTTCATTTACTCAGCCACACAAATGTCTGCCGTTCCCTTATCAAAAATATGTTTTTTCACGGATTAACACCAGTTCACTTTTAAAACGAAGGAAGATTTAATGCACGTATTCCTGACGAGTTTCATTGCACGACTCATTACAATTTCATTTATATCACATATTATGTAATCTCCAAGCCCTGATGCCACAACTGCACATATCAACATTCCCCCAATCATCATTCTATTCCCAAACTATCCCCATAGACTAACGCTTCCATTGATACACTTCCTAAAACGCATACTCCAGTCAAGTTTTACAATTTCCGAACATCAAATACCAATGTTATTCTGCATAATGCCCCGACAATTAAGACTTGTTTTCAAATTGCAAACTTCACCTATCATGATATCTCTCCTTGGGTATCGATTTCCATCACATAACTTTTCAAATGCTAAGAAAGGTAAACCACTTATTCCTGATCTGTTTAATTGCATAAAACAAACTAATTTCCATAATGACACAGTTTGTGTACTCTCGAAGCGTTGACAACATAACAGCTCATTCCAACATTTAACCATGAAAATTATATTTCCCTAACGACGCCCAGCCTTTAACTAATAACATGATCAGTAATTTATCGAAAGAATTAATGTATGAATTCACTGCATTACGGCCCACATTTCCCTATCGTTTGCCTTTCTTATCAGCAAACTCCTACACATCGGCCAACTTCAGCCTGAACAAACAAATGATGTATTGGTTGTATTTGCAATGCAACGACATAATTACCACATTCACATGAAAGTATGCACTTCCAATATCTTCGCGTTAACACATTTTCTCACTCACACGCAATAACGGATTTTTTTTCCGAATTTTTCCTCTGTCGCCTTCCAACACTTCACTTTGCGCCGCCTTTCTTCTACCATACATTTCACAAACACGGGGACAACATCGACACGGGGACTTCACTTGCACATTAGGGAACACTTGTCACAGTGTTTGCGACGAGTACCACTTCCAAATTGCGTTTTAATACCTAAAATTTTTACTCAAATTCCGTGAGGTTCTTGTGTGATGCAAGAATCCTAGCCGATAGTTCCGCAACTGCCACTAGGGCGCACCACCTCCCGAGACACGGTTCCGTGAAACGGCAGGCGATGAGTCCAGCATACGATACAATGTATTATACCATCCGAGAATGCCACGTTTAACCAAGAAATGTAACTAATTCCACGTCAATGAGTGCTGCGCTGTCATTACCCGTACGCCTGTGTTGTTGATTCTCGTCTTGCCTCGTTGCCAAGGTAATGGCGTATTGTTGATCGAGCATCGAAATTTCGTGCTTTCGCGAAAACGTACCGTGGGATGGTTAGGGAGATGTACCGTTGAACATCGATGGTATGATAACAATCTTCAAACCTTATCTTTTCTGAAAATGACCGTTATTAATTACTTGGGTAGTTTAAACTATTTTTAATAATTCAATGAAAAACCCTCTGCACGCCATCTCCCAATGGACACCGGGAAGCGGAAGCCGATTTCCATGCCTTTAGAGTATGTAATCCCGCTGTGATAACCGAGGATCGAAGGAAAGTGTCGCGTGGCATGCAAATTAAAATTATTCCCAAACCTATTTCTCTCATTCACCACATATCGGAATCAACGAAACTCTCGCATTAGGGAATAAATTCCGAGGAAGTGATTGCAGTAATGACTGAAAATGGATTTTTCCCAAAGCCTTTCCTCTCCAACGCTACATTAATGTCACTCTTGAAACACGCGAATAAAATATGTAGAAAATATTTCACATAGTGACATTTCTTTCTCAAAAGAAATTTTCGCGGCATATTCCGGCTCTGCATTGCTCGCGGTAGGTGATTGAAAATATTTTTTTTAAACAAGTTGAAGAATAAAAGTAATGCCAACAGCACCCGGTATTCCCAGGCGGTCACCCGTCCAAGTACTATCCGGGCCCTACGTAGTTTAACTTCGGTGATCGAACGAGAACCGGTGAATTGTACGTGGTGTGGCCGTTGGCGAGTACATGACCGAATCCTCAAAAAGTTATCATGACTTGAGAATCGAAGGAAGATCTGGTTTCTTCGCGGTTGTATCTGCTTTTGTTTCTGTTGAATAGTTACCATTTCCAGACAACAGTCCCTTGATGCTTAAGCAATTCTCAATTCCGTTATATCTTTTGGTCCATCTTTGAAAATGTGTTTATGAAAAATGTCTTTCGTAACGGTGTGCTTGTTGGTGTAATGGCGATTCGTTTCAGCTTTAATCCATTGGTAAATGTCGCCTGTTGTTGTTTCGACTGTTTAATGATCGATGTAACGCAAGGGATGCATTTACTTCTTCAAAGAAATTTTCTGGCAAAAGATGATTATGTAATGCGTAACGAGGGAATTAATTTGAGAAAGATAATTCTTGTCGTTCCAATTTCTTCATCTACATTTTCCGGACTTGACGGTGTTATGCTCTTTGTTGGTTAAGCAATGTGTAAAAAATCGTTTTCACCATTCTTGGAACAAAATGTTTTTCCCTACATTCATACATTTTTCTTTATGTCATTTATCTATCTCCCAATGCCAACACACTGCCACGGAGACAGGAATTCGTGGTTTTACTCCGAGTTATATTACGGAATAGGAAATTATTATCCTTCCTCGCTTATCGCGCTTCACTCTTTTTCCCAATTGCGATTATGAGGTGGCATTACTGCCCCTGTGATGCGAACCGATTTCGTAACATTTACGTGGAGGAATGACGAACGATAGTGCGCCCCTTCAAAAAAACTGTCCGTTGGCAGGGAGCCGACCTCGATTCAAAGTTCTCCCCTACCGACAGTTGCTTACGTCACACGCTGCCGCTTCTCGGTCGGGGAGACGTACCTTCCCCCACCACCATTTCCGACCGTGGGAACAAGAGTCCCCTTCATGTTCCCATACAGGCGGGCGACTGGCATTTGCTTTCGTGAAACGTATGCCCGACGGAAATATTTCCAACCCTAAAATTTCACTTGCGCTATGGAAACACTTCATTGGACGTGTACACCGATCATTGATTGATAAATTCCTCGACATGACTATTGCGTGAAAGTAATGAAAGTGTACTGTTGACGAAGGAACGGTATACATTGAGCGTTTTTTCTTTTTTTCAAGTATTACACGTTATCTCGAAGCCTTGCAAAACCCTACTTCCATTAATGGCAGTCGATTACCTTTCCAACATTTTTAATGGTGCTATGCCATGAAAGTATGTGTTGCTGTCATTGGAGTGATTATCCTCGCCTGCAAGTCTTTCGATACGGCAGGTATTGAATGATGCCATGAATAGAAAACACTTACTCACTTTTTACGTCGACGGGAAACAAACGAAGGAGGCCATTGCGTCTTTTGAAAAATTCGCCCGTTGGAACTTCTTTTTTTCTTCCCGGCGTCCCCTGCCCCACTCGCTGCGTTTAGGTTCGTGGTGGGGGAACCCGTCCCCCACCACCCGGATCCAAGCGTGGGAACTACCCCACACACGGGTTCCCAGGAAAGTTGTCTTCGTTGACCCAAGAATTTCCCCACCCCCGGATTCTTTCCACGTGGCGGTACTTCGCACGAAGAGAGAGTGCGTTACAAAAAATTTGTGGACGAATAAAACTTTGAAACGGTATGGAGGGAAATGTTTATAACTGACTGCACGAAATGGATTACGTCGCACTGGTTTTTTCTGAAACAGTCTTCATCAATGAATTAGAGAATGAGGGATACAAATACATCTTCCACTAAGGACGCTGAATAATCTGATTCGCCAAGTAATACTTTCCAACTGCAACGAAAGAAAATGCTCGTGACGAGGGAGCATAATTTTAGACGATTCCGGCATTTAACGCGACTCCGGTGTGTATGGAAAAGGTGTTTGCGATATTCCGTGTCCACCACGGCTAAAAATTTATTTCAAAGTCACGGGGGACTGCATTGGGAATGATGCATCACATTTTAGAATTTTCTTTCATTCCCGTGATTTAATGAAGGGGAAAATAGGCGCTCTGGGATTTTCTCACCCGCGCGGTTACCCGAAGGAATGTTTCTTATTTCAGTAGCCGCCTTTCCGTCGGCCGATGTGCGCAGAGAAAGAGTCTGTGAATCGCCGGGAGAAGCACGCCGCACCATCTAGCGGCGGCGGCGGAACCATACTCGGACAGTTCGCAGCCAAGTGCGAAATAGGCGACCAGCTTGTTATTAGTTAATTTATGGTATATTAATACGAGACGCAGTCATTCACTAGTAACCGAAGAAGGGGAGAATATCAATAACATTCTCGCTTTTTCTGCATTTCCCTTGCAAACCATTCCTAATTAACATGCTGAAGTAACACAATGGCAAGAATGGTTTCCAATGCGGTGCACGAAAAAAAAATTATGTTAGAATTATGGAGTTATGACTAAATTTATCAAAGTTTTCGGTTCACGAGGGACATCAAAATATTTGGTAGAAATCAGCAAAGGATTTGGGTAAAGTGTATGAAATTGGATTGCTATTTGTCAACTTACAGGCCACAGAATTTTTTTTCCCGTGTCTTATATGTCTTCGGGAGGCAATTTATATTAAGCAGACAACATTCCCCTATTAATAAAAATTAGCAGTACTTGCAAGAAGTGGCATTTTTGATAAGCGAATTCCATGATTTTCCACCGTTGGTTGCTATGTTACGTCGCACGTAACGTTGAAAGAATTAGCGATGCAAAGTTTCCATTATTTGCTGTACTCGCGTTACGTCTTGCATTGAAATGTTTATGTGTAGCAAACAGCCAACAGGAAACCAAATAACTTCGTTACTAAGGGTAACTATATCGTTCAGCGCTCAAGCGAAACTGCTCAATGTCACGAAAAGCTTTCCAAATAATTGAGTTATGCTTTGAAAATCATTGTGGAAGAGACGAGTGTGTTCATTAACATATACTCAAGGCAGAAGGCACGGAAATTTATTGCTACGGATTAAGTCGTTCCGTGCGTTTTAAT